>NC_049205.1:7563911-7581411 GCF_013347855.1 Anguilla anguilla | reverse complement strand
GCAGGCATTTTGCACGCAGTCAGCAGTGAATCACGGGCTTGCCTTCAGTGTTCCTGACTCAGCATTAACCAAAATGTAAGCTTGCCTGAGTGCAATGGTGAAAACTGCAGGGGAATTTAAATTACAGCATGTGTGTCCCTTTGTGTATTACCTGTCAGCAATGTCTGTATAATATGACAGTAACCTGGTTTTGGTATTTAAAATGGAACATACGCTTTGTAGTTTTAAAGGTCTGTTGGTCTGTGCTCCAAATCAGACAGCAGGTGGTTTTGTTTTACTGTTCACTTATGAGTTACTACCTCAGTGAAACTGAAAATTATAACTATCATAGTGTTAGTAAATTAAAGCATACATAATTCTGCTTTTTCATACATGGTGCTTCTGAAAGGTCAATATTATATCACATTATATATTTTTTTTTTTACATCTGATGATTCCATAAACCAGGGGGCTGGTGTCACCGAGAATCCCTTTTTTGTAACTAAATCTGCATCAAGAAAAATATCTGAGTGTAATCTATAATATATGGTGGATTGGCACCATGAGACTTCAATGGCTGATTGATTAAATTGTGCTCTGGAATCTGTGCTGTGTGAAAACGAGAGAGAACAGATGGTGTGAATTAAATTACAAAAGCTACCAGTTTCCTTTTACAGTCATTTATTCAGGGACAGAATAAATCTCACTGCACTCTCACTGCAATATATATATAATACTTTATATATATATATATATATATATATATATATAATACTTTATATATATATATATATATATATATAAGATACAAACTTCTAACTTACAATTTGCACTTTTTGCATCTATTTGCATCTATTTGCACACCTGTTGCTTGTTACATGGTGCTGTTGTATTTCTACCTTTTAGCTTTAGCTTGTGTTTTATGTAAGCCGCTGTCTTTTTTTTTGTTTTTATGAGCCCTTACCAAAAGGAAAATTTCCGTTGTGTCACGTGACGGACAATAAAGTTATCTGAGCCTGAATCTGAAAGGAGAAGGAAGGACCGCAGAGCTTTCCATCGTGTTTACCCCCCTATCCTGTCACGCACGGAAATATCCACAATCAATAAATAATAATCTATTTACTTACATAATTGTACATGATTGTTCACTTGTTTCACAGTCTGACTGAAGTCTTGTGGACCAGATTCAAAATTAAACAAGACGATTGCATGTATGACCGAATTGTGCACGGTAGAAATATATTTAAAGTTAAAAAAAATATTCTCCCAATTAAACAAATGTAAGGAATGTTGCCTGAGGAAGAGAGTTTCCTCTTTCCTCACGTAGACAGTGGTGCCATAGCCTTTGCTCCAAGGCTAGTTATTTGCCTGGTGTGTTGAGCGGTCCCCAAAAAATCTATTTTTCTATAATCTACAATCATTTTTCAGCACTAATGATTTTCCTCATTTTTCTGTTGTTGATTTTTTCAATTAAAAAAAAAAAATCTTAAGTAACTGATTACTGTAGCACTGTTGAGTTTGCTCAACTTTCAAGGTTCAAGACTCTGTGGATTTAAAACTCCGAGCTCTGGTGGCAAGCCTCTTATTTCAGCACAGCAAACATAAATACGTTGTATTAACTCATATTGTACTATTCAAATAAAAAAACAAATTTACCCAGTTCATTTAACTAAGGATTGGGCCAATGTGAACAATTTAGGGGTTTGTGGTATATGTATAAGCAAGGCACTGCCTGAACAGCACAATATGAGTTAATGCGACTTATTTATGATTGCTTTGCCAACATAAACAATTTGTTACCAGAGCTTGGAATTTTGTAAACCACAGAACCTTGAACCTTGAAAGCTGAGCAAACTAAAAAGCTCTATTGCAATCAGTCACCTAAGATTTTGAATTGGGAGAACCAAAAATTGTGTTAGTGTTAATGATGTGTGGGTATGAAACATTGAAAGGTTCCACACACACACACACACACACACACATGGAATGAAACCAGTGGGGAAATAAAGACTTCTTAGAGGACATTTTGTACAGATATCTGGTTTCAGTGAACGCTGCCCCATATTTTCCATCCAGATAAAGGGTTTGGCTAATCCACTTGTGAACTGACCTGATTTAATTAGTCGCATTCATCATCAAAGTGGCATGAAAGATAATGAGAAAGATAAGGTTCCCGACCAAAGCACAGTTATAACGTCCCTGTTGTACAGAACAGACAGAACCTGTCGTGCCGAACAAGGAATACGTGAAATCCTATTTCCTGCGATACCAACCAAGATAGGTTGTCCCCCACCTACAAGCTTTCCTGTATACTTACCGTAACAAATGCCAGTTGTTTTGTTATACTTTTTTTCTCCACGTCATTCCGAAAGTTAGTTCGTAAGACCACTTTTACGTGGGCAATTTCATATTCTGACTTTCAGCAGCTGTTACAGCTCCGTTAGATATGAACCTGTAAGGTGACACTCCACACGGAAGGCACTGTGGGTTTTTTTGGCGGAAGGTAATTGCTAGGATTACCACCCCCCCCCCCCCCCCCCCCCCAAATGTGTTCTCTCCTACCTGCGGTCCGTTCATACCTGCGGCCTTTACCCTGCCCCAGCAGTTTATATTTGATTCACATACGCTCTCAAACTGAAATTTTTCTTTTTTTTATACGGCAACCACTTTGCTCTCCATATGATGCATCTGCACCAATTTGTGAGATTATGAATTCAGCAATTTATTGATTTTGCTTAGAATTCTTTTTAGAGCAACAGAATTCTGCACTGTAAAATACCCTTAAGTAGCCCTCTGTGTAAATAGTTATGAATCCTCACAGAAAGATTGTGAGTCTTCATTGAGCAAAGATCTGATATTCTGGTGAATCACCTGACATTTGGACTCTGGATCTTAATGTGGCCATTATAAGTTTCAGTCTATAATAAAAGTCATGGTATCTTTGAGTTTGAAACATTTGTTATTGACTGAATCTTATAGCTGACAGTATAAAGCAGGGACTTCTACTGAAGTCACCAATCTTGGGCTTTATTCTGCTTTATACAAATAAATCATTCATTAAGATCTTTGACGATAGCGTGCATTGAAAAAGATGACTATTGTGACACTCTCCTGATATTCAGGATACTATTGGGATACATTCTCTTTGGTCATACAGTTGACTTGTGGAATACAGTCTTCAGTGATGCAATGTATCAATGAAGTTGAATGTTGGGATACTTTATTTGGAGATAGATCAATTGTAACAATAGTCTATTAATGCAGTTGGCTATCAAATCAAATTTAATCAAATCAATTTTATTTATATAGTGCTTTTGACAACAAAAGACAAACACCAGGCCTGAACCCACACATAGCAAGCACATGACGTAAAAAATCTCCAATAGGGCGAAAAACTCTGAAACGGTGGCGAGAAAAACCTCCATGATGGGAAGAAATCTGGAGAGGAACTCCACCTCTCGGCTATAAGAGGGGGAGCCCATTACTTTAGGCCCTTTATTGGCCTAAAGTAGCAGTAGAATGGATGTAAAATAAAATAAATGTAATAAGCTCTGGTTTGGCACAGTAGTGTAGTAATCTCTGAACTTCAAAAAAAAAAAAAAAAAAAAAAAAAAAAAAATTGGTTGGATTTCTTCTGAAGATGAAATGATGGGTAAACTGCTGAAATGATAAAGTAATGGTTGACGCGCTGAGAAAACCCTGGTCTAATGAGGGGAAGGTGGACAGTGAGAGATCATGCAAACCCGACCCAATACCGACTCAACTCCGCAACTAGGAGGCTTTATCTATCTATCTTTGTCTTTATCTATCAACAGTGACTTTCAGACTGTTCAAAGGCTTCTCAGTTATGACTCACTTTCTCACTTTCTCACTTAAGGTTTACTGCATTTTTCAAAATGATTGCATCTGCAAGAATCTGTCAGAATGGTTTGATTGGTTTACTTTATTATTATTATTATTATTATTATTATTATTATTATTATTATTATTATTATTATACTACAGTAAAATAAGTATTATGATATCTGTTTAATTTCTTAAAGCAACATTTCTCATGACAAATATAAACAGTAGGCTTAACAGTTGGGATATATTACAGTGCAAATAGTTTTTTTGTTGTTGTTTTTTTTGCTGCATTTTTGCCTGTTTGGCTTCACATTGTCTCTGTTCAAAATTAAATTCTGACTCACTCACTGTGAAATCATCTCCAGACTTTTCGCTTCTGCCGACGTGCTGGCAACGAAAGGGTTGATTTTCAAGAAAATTGTGACTAATTCTCATACGCGGACACCCACGCTCTGGTGTCACTTTCTCACTTTATTGGATGTTGAACATTTCCTTCTATTGCATTTGAATTTAAGTAAAACAAGCCACTTCTTGAACAATTTGCACCAGGGCCACAGAATGTGAGGTCAGGTCAGTTTTTAGAGATCATTTTCCAGTGTATTGGGCATTGAACCTCGTCTGGATAGATGACAGAAAAACGTAATGAAAATCATGAGCAAGTTCTGTAACCACTTGTTGTTTCGTTGTTTTCCAAAATTGACCCTGTGCCTCACCTGTTGACGCATACATGGCAGACAATACATCAGGTGAAATGTATCAAATCAGTATCACATTGTTGTTTCAATTACACATTGGCCATAATTTAATAGCGCTTGCAAATGTTCTTGTCACTCTCCAAGTGTGGAAATGATAACCAAAAGTCGAAAAAATAACAACAACAAAAATACCTTTCATGTTTATTTAATTTTTTAATTATTTCATTCGAAAAGCATATTGACATTCCCGAAAAGGAGAAATAAAAAACACAAAATAAAAAATATATTTGTATTTCTTTTTTCAAAGGTGCATGTGAATAGAAATACATACATACAAATTAGTGGGGGTTTTTTATTTCAGAAAGAAGCCAGTTTCACACCTTTCTTCAAAAAGAAGAAGTGAGGAAAACTCACATCCGCTGAAAACACAGAGCCGAAGGGTTAGGGTCGTGTATCGAAGTGTCACCTCTATGACGGAAAGAATGTTTTCCGCACATAAACTTGTGACCCTGACTTTGTATAAAAGATTCCACAGTAATAGAATCGCAGGGGTACCGCACAGCAATTTGTACCGGATCAGAACACCCACTTTCCATTTACATTCTGCTTAATGCAGCTATTTCTGCCCCCCATAGTCAGAGCATCCTCTCTGTCACAAGGTCACCTGTCTGTCACATCGCCTCCGTCTCTCACAAAATTACCGTTCTGTCAAAATATCGCTATTCTTTCACAATATCACCTTCTTATCACAACATCAACTTTCTGTCACAGCATCACTTCTCTGTCCCAACACCATAAAGCTGCCATCCACGTGAGAGCATTTAAATGTCATTAACATACAGATAAAACAGTAATAAAAATGAATCTAAAGCTATCGTGCATCCTCCAAAATCAATGACTAACCATTGCATTGACCCTTTCCCTAGATCCTAAACAAAATTTGCCCTAGGCCTAACACTTACTATATGCTTCGCACTTACCCTAACCATAATTCTACCTATAAATATTTCTTTGCAGAAACCCTACTACTAGACCTAGGAATGATTTTCATAAGTCCATAGAGTAGTTGTCCCAACAGTAAAAAAGTTGGATCATCTAAAATCAATGACTGAATCAATGGCAAAATAAATTAACTGGCAACAAAATAGTATAATATCCCTCGTGAAAATGTTTGGATTATCTAAAATCAAAGACTAACCCTTGTCCTAACCTAACCTTTTCCTAACTCCTGAACATAACCCCTAATCTTGCCTCAGCCCTAACACTTACCATTTCCCTAACCCAGATTAAACCTTTTTAAATGCATCATAATGACTGAGGCATGTGGTTGTTTTTTTAGAGAGGCCACTGTGTTTGAATAGCTGTTCTTCTGTATTATTGCGGATTTTTGTATATCATGTTGTATATGTTGCATTTGAAATATGTTGTGATTTTGTACGGCAGCTACCCTGGCCAGGTCTCTCTTGTAAAAGAGATTTTTGAACTCAATGGGACTTCCTGGTAAAATAAAGGTAAAATAAATAAATAAATACATTAAATATCCTGGATTCTCTGGTAGTTAGTTGTTTTGCTACCTTCAACACCTGTGTAACTTCCATTTCAAATTTAACAGCCTTCACCAACAGTGGAAAAGAATGGGGAGATAATATCCCTGGAGTTTGAATACGAGAAACGGGGGGGGGGGGGGGGTCTTCAGAGGCACTGCCTTCAAGGTATCTGCAGAAAATGTATGCCTAGATCTTTAGACCAGCTAACAGCTCTGTTAAATGCCTCCCAGTGCAGCCACTGTAATTTCTCCAAACCGTTTGCTATCACCAAATCATAATGATCCCTAAGAATAAACACATAAGTCTCCATCCATCTGGTCATATTTAGCTTTTTTTTTCCCTGTAGTCAAGAGACTGGGTGAGGAGGGCTTCACAAGCTCCCTGTGCTCGGCCACCAGTTTTATCATCTCGGTGGAAATATGAAAACACATCACCCTGATGAAAGTCAGCAAAATACACAACGCTATAATCTTACCTCCGAAAATTAAAAAAAATGCAATTTTATCATTTTGATGGATGAATAATGAGATGCATTTAATAAATATGACCAAATTCATTGGAAAACAAAATCCCAAAAATTAGAAAAATACATCAGACTATAATAAATATAGTATAGGCCAAAAAGAAAAAAAAAAGATTTTTATTTTTATTTTATTCATTTCTATGGATGAAGAACAAGGTACAAGTTTTCAGTCTTGATGATGGAAAAACCTACATTAGGCCAGGAGGAATATTCAATTAGCCCTGATTGACCCATGCGTTGTAAGAGTAATTATGTTATTCTGCTATTGCTTTTAATCATGCAACCCCAACCCCAACCCTAACCCTAACACAGTGAAGTAAATTTCTAGAAATGTGCCTGAAGAAATTTATAATTAAATGTATTTCTGTTGAGAAAAGCAAAATACATAAGACTACGTCCAAAAAAATTAATTAATTAATTAATGCAATTTTGATTTAGTTGGATAGGAAATCATGTTTAACAACCATGGGGAAATTAATGATTATGAATGTGCTTTAAAAGATTTGTGGTGAAAAATCTGTTTCTGTGGAAAACAGCAAAATGCATAACATTACAGTCATGTACAAAAATTGAAAACTTACCAAAATGTAAATTTAATTTCATGATTCAGATGGTTAGGCAAGCATGTCTATGTAACAACTTTGGTGAAATAAATTAATACAAATGTTTTTTGCAGACACTTATGTTGAAAAATACTTTTAATGGAAAACAGCAAAATACATCAGACTATATATAGTCTTATGTCCAGAAAGTGAAAATAGATGAAAATAAAAGCTAAATAAAATTTAAATGACATTACGTTTTTTTACAACAGGTGGATAGGAAATCATTTTTATGTAACAACCATGGTGAAATAAATAAATAGAAATATATTTGAAGAAATTTGAAGAATATGTTTTGTAATGGAAAACACTAATATACATACAGTGCAGTGAAATCATAGCACATTTATCACACGGAATGGTTTCAGATATCTAGACAAAATGAATCCGATAAGGGGAAACCAACAAAAACAGTAAAGTAAACAAAAAAACAAAATTTTTTCTATTATTATTTCATTTATTTAATGAAAAAAGTTATCAAACACCCATATCACCCAGGTGAAACAAGTGCCCCCTTAGTTACTCAATCAACCAATTAACATTTTTAATTGATAATTAGAGTCAGCTGACTGAACACAGCCAGGCTTGATTGCGGCCAGCCCTGTTGAGATAGCCAGACCTCACTCATATAAACCTTACCATTACAGTGGAGTAGTCACCACAGTTTCTGCAAGCACACTATGCCACATTCAAAGGAAATTCTGGAAGAGATGAGAAAAAAAAATTAGTCTAGAAATATATCAGTCTGAAAAGGGTTACAAAATCATTTCTAAGGCTCTGGGACTCCACTGAACCACAGTGAGAGCCATTATCGGCAAATGGAGAACACTGGGAACAGTGGTGAATCTTCCCAGGAGTGGCCGGCCTACCAAAATTTCTCCAAGGGCGCAGCAGCAACTTATCTAGGAAGGCACAAAAGATCCCAGAAGAACATTCAAAGAACTGCAGGCCTCTTTAGCTTCAGCTAAGCCTTTTGGGATAATGTTTTATGTACGTATGGCTGATGGCTTGATTTTGGAGTGGCTTGACCAGACAATAGTCTAGTCTATCCAACACTACCAAGTGATCAACAGTGTCAGATGCAGTACTGAGATCGAGAAACACATGAATAGAGAGCTTATTTGAGTCTGTGTACGTCTGAAGATAATTTATGACTTTGACTCTTGACTTGACTTGACTTTTGTCTCTGTACTGTAGTGCAGTCTAAATTTGGAAATAGTCAGAGTAGCCATTTGAAATTAAGTAGATTATAATAATACAATTGGTTACAGACTACTTTTTTTTCCTGAACCTTACTAAGAAAAGGGTTGATTGGAAATAAATCTAAATGAGTGATATCTGAAGGTTTAATAACTTCCAGTACACTAGGGAAAACACCTGACTGAAGAGAGACATTCCAAATTTGTAATACCTCCTCTGCTAGGTAACTATGAATGGCCTTAAAAATGATTTAGGGAGAAGGTCAAGGCAGCAGGTAGAAGATTTCAGCTTTAGTACATAGTACATTTCAGGACTATTGTAATGCTCTCCTTTCTGGTCTACCAAAAAAAGCCATAGACCCACTCCAACTTATACACAATTCAGCTGCTCGTGTGTTGACCAGGACCAGAAGGAAAGCACACCTTACACCTGTTTTAAAATCGCTGCACTGGCTACCTGTTAGTTTTAGAATTGATTTTAAGATTCTTTTATTGGTCTACAAATCACTAAATGGTCTCGCTCCCGACTACATGTCTGACATGGTTTTAAGATACGTGCCCACTAGATCCCTCAGGTCCTCTGGTAGTTGTTCTTGGTTGTTCCAAGGGTCTGGTCTAAGATCCACAGCGAGGCCGCTTTTAGCCACTATGCCCCCAGCCTGTGGAACGGCTTGCCGGACGACCTCAGGGTGGCAGAGTGTGGATATCTTTAAAAGAAAAATTAAAACACACCTTTTTAGCCTGGTTTTTATCTAGTTTTTTTTATTAGTTTTATTATACTATATTTTATTTATTCATTTTCGTGTTTTTTTCTTTTTTAAACTCATGTCCTTTTTAACTTACTCTTTTTTCCCACTTTTTATGTTCAGCACTTGGAGTTGCTTTTGATGTATGACTTGTGCTATATAAATAAAGTTTGGTTGATTGATTGATACAGTTTCTTGAAGTGCTATAAGGTTTAAAACAGTGAATGTGCCATAGATCATGTACTGTTGTTGTATGTGGGAGATGGAGGCTTTACTTTCTTGCCTGAATAAGAGTGCTGATAGATTGTCTAATAATAGTCTAAAAAGGCAGAAAATTCCTGGCATTAACTGGTGGAAAGCAACTCAGGGGTTTTCAATGATGAGATAAAGGATTGTCGAGTATAAATGAACAGAAAGATGTTTTAAAAAATTTATGATGAAAAATGTTTTTTATAGGAAAACAGCAAAATACATGAGATTATATAATCTCATGAAATCACGTTAGTTTAAAAACCCCAGTTAAAGAAATTAATAGAAATGTGTTTTAAGAAACTTACAATGAAAATTATGATTCTGTGGAAAACCACAAAATACCTTAGACTTGTCTTGGATCCACGATGCAAAAAATTAAAAGTTTTATTTTATTTATATTCAAATCGACATAACTGTAGCCCCTAATCCCTAAACATAACTGAAACCCAAATCGTATCCCAAAACCCTAATTAAACCCAAACACTTCCCATAAATATCTTAACCCAGTTATGCATTTAGCACTGCCTGTGAGCGTTAGCCCAGTTGTGCCGTTAGCTCGAGTGGCATTAGCCCAGTTGTGCTGGAAAGGGAACTTACTCTTCACCACAGTGACCACATCCCCGTTTGTTCTGCCTTTAGGCTTATGAGTCAGACATATGAGTCAGGGGAAAATGAGGTTTAGGCTCAGTGCTTGTGCAGTCAGCATACTACAGTGAGCTACACACTGTGCTAGCACTGTCAGTGACTGTGGGGTGTTATACACAATGCTAGCACTGTCAGAGATGATAGTGAGTTATACACAATGCTAGCGATTTCAGTGATTATAGTGAGTTATGCACAATGCTAGCGATGTCAGCGATTATACTGAGTCATACACAGTGATAGCGAGGCCAGTGATGATCTTTCTGAGTCCCTAGCCGCCATTCCTCCCATTCTAATCAAGTAACAATAAAAACAGTTACAACATCATTCTAGCCGGCAGGAGCTCCGTTGAATCTGTAATAGTGAGGGGCATTCCTACCATGGTTTGAATGCTCTCGTAGAAGACAAGGTCCCTGTCAGCCATCGCTTAAAAAGTATCAAGCGATCATTTTCACATGATGTGAAAGGATAACAATCCCTCCTCTGCAAGATTCCCCAATTCCCCGTACCCCGTCCCATCTGCAGGAGTAGCCACCCAATATTTTGAGGAGCATGAAGAGCGAGATTATCCGTATGCCATGACTCTGTCAGTCGCCAGGTAATGACGGGATATTTGGGAATGACCCCTGAGACTCGGATTCCCTTAGCGCTCCGCTTCCATCAAGCATGAACCAGCCTCTATTCCCTTTAAAGAGAGGTGAACGGTTCCTCCCGCAGAATTGGGGACACGGGGGCGGACACAGGTTGTCATGGCCACACACAGCCGGCCCAGTGGCTGTACGCTCAGTTTGCAGCGAACTGCATTGTGATTGGAGCAACTGTAAAAACTGACAGGTACGGTGAAAGCTGTAATACCAGAGTCATGGGCTCTCCTTGAGTGATCTACACTCCAGGGGTTTCCTTGGTGACCTGGCTGGATTTCCCCCCCCCCCCCCTGCTCTTTAGGCATTATGTCTCAGCAAGCTTCCGTGACTCACTTCCTGTTTAACCTGCAGAGTGGAGCCCAAAATTGTAAGGGGCTGACCGAGGCACCTGAGGCCATCCCTGGTGATGGAATTTACTGGGCCGTGCCTAAATCCCTCTGCTCAGACGCAAGAGGCCTTTTCCCCTTTGATGACATTATGGGTAGAGAGATTCCCCACCTCAAATGGTGTGAGTAAAAAGGCCTGTGAGCCGAGCCCCCACCCACAGCATCCTGTCGCCGCCACGACATCACTTCCTCCTCTGATTGACGTGCCAGAGAGACGTCCTCTCTGGCGTTCTACGATCCGTGCCCCCTTCAAGTGCGAGGCCTGGCAGACAGGACGTCATCGCTGACGGAGAAATACTCTCCGATCTCCGATGCCTGATTCCAGAAGCCTCATCAGTGTGTGTGTGTATGTGTGTGTGTATGTGTGTGTGTGTGTATGTTTTTTTTGTGGGATGCTTGAAATGTGAAGCCCTGAGAAACTGATCTGACTGTGTTCAATGTCCTTGCTAGAATACTAAATACATTTTTGTAACTATAGCACCATTGCCCTGATGAAATGCAGAGGTATCTGAGATAAACAGAACATCTTAATTTTACGGTGATATTATAAGAATCAACTCCACATTGTCAATTGTCCACTATTGTGATAGGCATGTTAACAAACACACATAAATAAATCAACACACACACACACACACACACACAATTAAACAAAGGCGAACAAATTAAAAATACAAAATAAGCACACGTGTTAAAGTGGCACCTTTGGTATTATGGTACACCGATGCACCGGTGCACTCATTTCATTTTGATGAATCTACATCAACAAAAACAATAAGAGACATGACAGAGTCGGGCGATTAAGTCCATTAAAGAATGAAACTGAATGAAACGTGTTTTTCAGCCATGGGATGATCATGAGAGACGTTAAATTTACACCACAGTTTGTTTTTAATGAACATATTAGCTCTAAACAGAAATAATAATAGATGTTATGTTTTTTAAATCACAAAATGGGCAATCAGCCTACTTGGTCGGCAGGCTGGAGATGAATATTGCTATTATTACTACTTGCAGTTGTAGTGACAGTAGCAGTGACATTAGTTTGAAATAATCGCAATAAAGTGTTCATATTTACAGTAGATGCAGTTTGTTGTCAAAACCCGCAGCAGCCACCTCCTACACTCAGTGGTGAACTCTGGTTGAAGTGTCATCATCCAGCAGGCATTGCAAACCATAGTATAGAGAACCAGCGACATCCCACCACTGTGTAAGTCCCCTGTTCATCCCCTTACGTCACGAACTAATGAAAACATCCCCACAACATTACCATGCCATTCTATGAGTCATAACTAGATTTAATGGTAATGTGCACATATTGATGTCGGCATCACAGTGGCATAGGGAAAATGTTCATACGTTTGCAGTGACACCGGGAACTAGGAATTTACCATTCAATCTGGGAGGCGCTATTTCCAAAGAAAGAGTAATCGGAAGCTGCTGTAATCGGCCTGACACAGCTCACAGGATGACAGAAGGCAGAAAGCAAAATGAAGAGTGTCTCTGAAGCTTTTTCCTCTTTATCAAACATTCTTATGTTTTTCTTCCGGGGGGCCTTGCATGAACACAATTCAAAACACATTTAAATTTCATAGAAACTGTTCATGAATGCTGAGCGCGTTCTTCTCGTTTGAGAAAGTGATTTTATATACTTGCCTCCGCACGGGCAAGCTGAACTGACTGACCGCACTCCAAAGTGTACAAATAACTGTGCAAACTCCTGAACGCAGCTCAAACACAGGGGAAATTGCACAGTCGAAACCTGCGGTTCTAAAATGAGAAATTATGAGATTTGCAGGTGTTTGCGTTTGGATAATTAGCATTGGATTAAAATGTTACATTGAGTCACAATTAATAATAAAAAGAAAAAGAAAACAGTTACCATCTATTGGATATTTTTGGTGCTTAAATATGTATTGCTGGACCAGCAGTTCTCCTGAAATTCTGGTTGAGAACTGGGTTTTTTGTCCATGCACATATAGGCCATGCAAAGAAAAGGCAGCCATTACTCCACAAGTGGCTCCAATATATCATTTGCGAACAGTGTACTGATAATAATGCACTCAGTGCCCTCAGCCCCCTCTTCAGTACATTGTTACCAGAGTGAGTCAGAATTTTTGACCATGTGCCAAATAAAGATGGAGTTTTTCTCATGGTTTGATGTTGCGGGCAACTTGCGCAACTTGGTATTAAAACCTTGGCACAACTGTGAAATAAGCTTGCTCTTCCCACTGATGACAGTGATGAACATCTAAATAATATGTGTGTGTGTGTGTGTGCACGCATGTGTGTGAATGCACATGTGTGTGTGCGTGTGTGTGTGTGTGAGCGCATGTGTTTGAATGCACGTGTGTGTGCGTGTGTGTGTGTGTGTGTACAGTATGTGTGTGTATGTGTGTGTGTGTGCGTGCGTGTGTGTGGTGTGTGTCTGCACATGTGGGGGTGTGTGTGTGTGTGCATGTGTGTGCGTGTGCGTGTGTGTGTCTGCACATGTGGGGGTGTGTGTGTGTGTGCATGTGTGTGTGTGTGTGTGTGTGTGTGCGTGGGGTGTGCGTATGTGCGCACGCACGTGTGATTTACGGAACATCAGTTCATGGCTAAAACACGGGGGTCCCCTTTGCTCGCCATGGAAACACCTGATTTCACCAGGGGCGGCAGAAGCAAGAGCGCGCAAAGAGAAAGGGGAAGAGGTGGAAGTCAGCTCGCCTCGCTGCAGTCATTGTGGTACTCTGCAAATGACTGTGCGCTTTCTCTGCCACAGGTAGGTTCGTGTGGGAGGCCCCAGCGGTACCTTGTTTTGTTTAGATACATCTGAGGTCTGATACCTTAATCAGCACCCGAGCCGCTGCTGCTGATTCAGACTGAAATTCAGCGCTCGCATATTTTCTGTTTTCCTGCCTGCTGTGCAAATTCTGCCGTTTTTTTTTTTTTTTTTTTTTTTGCATTCACACCGTTACAACCCAACACCCCCACACACACGGGCACGCGCGCGCACACACACACACACACACACACACACACACAACTCTGAACTCACGTAGAGTTGGCCAGTGGAAAAGAAAAATTAATTAGTCATTCATACTTCGCAGTTTTCCAAGCTTGAAGGAGTGGTTTTCCTGTGTCCAGACAAATTCATACATACACACACATATATATAGGTTTAGACATGCACCTGTACACAGTATCACGAAAGCCTTTGAAAAACTTTCAGAAAGATTTCTATCGCTTAAGAGCGCTTCAACAATGCAACTGCTAACCTTTTGCCTTCTAGTAATTGTGGGACACAACGTAACGGGTGCTCCACTGGGTCAAATCCAGCAAAAACTGCATGAAATTCAGAAGGATCTGACAAAACTAAACAGGAGTGTGCTGGTTAGTTTCCTTTACTGACTTTATGTGCATTTTGGGGGTACATTTTTATGCAATTGTTTTTTATGCCTCTGTAATTGTTATTAACCATGTACCATCTTTCTTTACAGCACAATGATTTGATGCTGAATACACCTCAGACAGAGGACATAAAGGTAGGTTAAAAACAAACAAATAAACAAACAAAAATATATATTCCAAAATAGTTTTTTTTATTGTGTACGTTATGCAAATGTGTTCTTCGCTTTTATGCACGGGCAAACGTAAACATGCGGTAGTGTAGAAAGGCTCTTCAGTGAGGGATTACTGGCGTGACTGATGCTTTTTAGGGCGTCTGAGTCACAGAAAACTACTGTCCCACTTAGCGTGCTGTGGGTGTTTGAACCAATACCTCGGACTGCTTTTTGTAAAACAATAGCTTAAGAAGGCAAGAGCAGTGAAAAGGGAAAAGATGCCTCATCAGTGAGTCTTCAGCGAGCATCGCCACCAAACACCGGCTGTGTTTGTGACACTGCACGGGAAAAACTCGGGGGAACTTGTTAGCTGAGATGAGGGGAAGTAAATTTTGATATTTTATATGACATAATTGCTGTATCTTTTTGCTCGTTTTCACAAAGCAAATGCAGATTCATTTGCCAATTTTACATTTACAGAGAGGACCCTTGTATATATTAGAGGTACTAAATCAACTGAATGTGATCCTTAAAATCTTTAACAATAATGTTTGTTTGAACTCATTTAAAAGGTCTTTCCACAAATGAGTAAAACAAAAAAAAAGAAACATGTTTAGATGGTAACTCGGTCAAATTTCCATGCAGAGAAGACTTTTTGTCAGTTGATGCGGAAACGTAACTAGGGACAAGGAGGCCGTGGGGAACAGTCGGTGTTTTCCTCATCGTTTGATCTAGTTGTGTCAGACTGAAGCAGCCGCAGAACCTTGTGTTTTTTTTTTCGATGTTCGATGAGTCGCTGGCGAGAAGCGTCCACATGCTCTGAACAACGTGCTCGTTTTAAGACCAGGGCAGTGTAGAAATGCACATAGCATACAACGTTCATGAAACTACGAGGGTAAGAAGTAAAACGGGCAGTCTTCTTAGCCTGGGATGATGGTGTACTCTGTGTTTCAGACAATACCGTTTGTACCTGAAATTACTGTATTGACTAGTGCGAGCCATTTAGCTGGAAAGATAAGGTATTACATCATATTGTACATAAATAATTCTCAACAAAAGCAACTGAGATGTCCAGTACTGGTTGCTGTTTGACTTGCTTTCCTCGTGCCTGACTTTCATTTCTGTTGTATTAGATTCAAGGCCAAAAAGCATGTTTTTAGTTTAGTTTATCCTCTGCATGTCTTATTTGCGCACAGAAAACCTTTCTGAGGCTTGACATAGATTTGATATGGAAAAGCCCAGTGAGATTCACTGACACACACGGTGGACTCACTGGAGTCCCAGAATCTGATACTGCTCTGACCGAGGTTACTGAAGAAACACGATTTAACAGCCTCCGGGTGGTTTGTGGATTGGTTGATTGGATTGCCCGTAGGGATTCGTAGGCCTTACGGATGGCTCGTAATTCAATACACTAAACACTTTACCGCAGGAACAGGAACAGCAATAGTACAGGTTCAGATAAGCAGAAAATAGTCAAAAATCGACCTAAAGACATTTATCAATAGAAAATAAGTCATAGCCCGTTATGTTCATGATGTCACCCATCCTGTCCCTCATTGCGGATACAAAAACCTTCTCTCTTTTCCGTCTTTGATCACTCATTTCTATCCGTACATCTCTAATCCCACAGACGCACCATTATACCACTGGCTTTATGACATCACTTCCGTCATAACACCCATTGCATGAATGGAAAATATGCTACTCGCTACGTTACCTTATTAAATTATTTTTGACTGTTGCCGCCTGCTGGTGACGCTTGAGTGGGTTCAACGTTCAGCTGAAGCGCGCTGAAGGCTTTCTGACATACAGTATTCTCGTTTGCAGTCGCGATAGAGCGTTGTTGATTCATTTGGACGGAGTGTAGCACAGTGGGTAAGGAACTGGGCTTGTAACCGAAAGGTCGCAGGTTCGATTCCCGGGTAGGACACTGCCGTTGTACCCTTGAGCAAGGTACTTAACCGAAATTGCTTCAGTATATATCCAGCTGTATAAATGGATACAATGTAAAATGCTATGTAAAAGTTGTGTAAGTCGCTCTGGATAAGAGCGTCGGCTAAATGCCTGTAATGTAATGTAATTTGTATTTTTCCCCTGCTAGAAATGCTGCATGGGACAGGCACTGCAGTGCTTCAGTGTAAAACTGCGTGAGCTGAGGATCAAACCAAATCTTCCAGCGACTGCATCCTTGAAAAGAAGACTCAGCAACAGTCTACAGAAAACCACCATTGTAAGTTCCTTTTATATTGAAAATAAATTGTGTTTGTGTTATCTGTATCGATTGATGTATAGGTGTGTCAAATAACTCATTTTTGAAATTAATCAAAGCACAAATCTTTTTTTTTCCTTCACATTTTAGCAAAACAGTGTCAATTCCTGCAGTGAGAATGAAACAAAGGTAAGAGTTTTTTTTTTTTTTGTCACAAACCGAAAGTGTATAAAGATATTTAAATCCTCGATATAATCAAAGATCTGCTTGGTTTACTGAGAGCCACCAGCAGTTTCTCCTGGTGCTCTCACGCTGTAGCTTGTGTCTTGTGGTCAGGTTTAAGTCGGCATGCTAGTTCTGCAGAATGTTTGTACTTAACTACCGTTACTTCATACAAGGTCCTAACAGACATTTATGGTCTTTTATAGAATGCGAACTGTGAAGAATGTGACTCCTACCCCATGAGAGACAGCAAACAGTTCGTCCTCGCACTTAAAACACTACTTCAGCAGGTAAGTTCTACATGAAACAGTGAGGCCATGCTTATTGACAGTACAATGTATTTAAACATTTAATGTTAGCGTATGTTGACTATTAACATTATTGTAAACCCTGTTTTCCAGTCTATGACACTCGCGCGGCCCTGATGTTTGAATGAGCCCGTGACACTACTTCACCTGCAAGC